>NW_027555958.1:434184268-434221768 GCF_003287225.1 Phascolarctos cinereus
ATACTCTCCAAAACTCCCCCTGGCCAGTCGGGTCCTCAGAGTAAGGCTAATTTACATCTCCACCTCAGGGCCCTAAAGGTAGTCTTTAAGGGGTTGTGGAATATTTGGGAGATAGCTCACAAACCCACAGCTGTGTTCTTCCACCACCAGTTTGTGATATCAACTAATAAACCAGACTCTGTGAACTTTAATAAATGGGCATTGACTATGGTACAGTAATTGGTACAAAATTCCCTTCGCTTCTCCCTCTTCCCACTGAAACAACCAAATTAAACTCCGTTACATACTCCTATAAAAACACACAGAATTTAGGAAAAGTAAGTTCAAGGTCTAAGTGCATGTGGCAAAGCAGGTGTCTCAAAGCTCTAGGAAGTATTTGTCCTAGAGTCTTCAAGATATTTCCCTTAGGTTTGGTGTGGATTTTCTGCTAGGTTCTTGAATCTGTCTTTCTTCAGGGTGCCTAGTTTATTCTTAATTCACAAGGCATTGTTATCAGCTGCTGCTGTCCAGGGATAATGCTCAGATGCTGATGGAAAAAAGTCCAAGTGCTCCAGTCCTCTGAAGTAAGTGAAGTCCTCCCCTGACTGGAGAGTTGGGAGGGATTAAAGTGCATCTGTAGAATATAATTGAGATGATCTCCCCCACCCCAAACTATTCCTTTCTCAGGGGCTTGGCTAATGCTGCTAGATGTCTGATTTCTTAATTCTAAATTAGCTCACTGATTTTATAAAAGCCCCTGGAGTGTGACCAAGTTCCTCAACCAATCCAAACAGATTTCTTATCAGATCCTAATCAAAAAGCTGGAGGTGTCAAAGCCTTGTTCACCCAGGTCCTGGCAAGTGATAACTACTTGATAAATGTGTGTTGCCTGTCTGCCCTAGTTCATGAGTCTGATTGATTGATTCAATTAAGGGACAAATATGGGACAGTCTTACACAGATTTTGGAAGTACCTACTCAGAACTTTGCTGGAAGAAGTACATACATTTTGGCCCAAAGTAAAATGACTACCATGACAAGTTATCCAGGTACACCCTCAGACAGTCCTTTGAAAGAGAGCATGTCTACATTGATATATTAAAGTGGGGAGAGGAGAAATTATACAAGTAAATATGATTATTGTAGACAGCCATTGTGAATAATTCTGTTAATAAAGGCTGCCCCCCAGTTTATGATTTATGTTGCTGTTTTTTCCATGAAACAGGGTATAGAAATTGAGATTGACTGAACCAGATTTTTCTTTCACTTCTCTGATTTTGTATAGATGCCAACTCACAGTTCCCATCACTGACCAGCTTAGCCACTCACATCTAGCCAAATTGTGAATAGAAACAGAGTGTGAGCATTTGAAAATCAGCTAAGCCTAACTGAAATTATTTCTATCCCGGGTTTCTCTTTCCTCCCCTGCCCCCAAGCAAAGCAAAAGAAGCCAGTGTAGTATTGCAAAGCATGATACACTTTAATCAGAGGGCCTGGGTTCAAATCCTGGCTCTGCCATTGTGACTTTGGGCAAATCATCTAACCCCCCTATGCCTCAGTTTCCTCACCTGTAAAATGAAAAGTTAGACCAGATGGTCTCTAAAATCCCTTCCAGCTCTTACTGTATACATAATCTTATGAGTCATTTCCTACTAAATTACCATCTATTGTTTACCAAAGATCATATAAAAGAAAACATAAGGACCAGAGGAATCTAACATATTCAGTTGTTGAGATAACATCCAAGATATTAAAATATATCTGTTACTACTTAGGCTTGTATAAATTTGGACAGAAGAATGGTAGGTTTGAGTAATAGCAAGATTGATCTTGTATGCTGAAAGGAAGGAGAGATGGCAGCAAACAGTTTAACAAAGTAAAACTAATAATAACAATAAGTCTGAATGCATTCTTTAAATAGGTGGAAATGAATGAATTGCTCCCTGAGAGGAGTTTTTGGTTCTTCTGAACCAAAAAGTCTTGAACTCAAAAAAAAAAAATAAAAGATTCACCTACTCTGGGTAATGGAAAAGCATCACTGCTATTAATAATGCTTTGGATTCACCTAGAACCTTCCTTTCTAAGAAGTCACACAGGCTGTCTCCTGGCAATCCTGTGACTGGGAACATGAGAAGAATGAATATGATTCATCCTATCTTACTGAGGTTAAGTGATCACCCAAAGTCCCATAAGTAGGGAAGGGTACAGCTGATACCTAGCATGTAGGTACCCCAGGTCCCACCCTGATTTTCTCTACATCACTGAATAAAGGACTATTATGTTATATGGGGATATAAAGAAAAACATGAAACAGTCCCTGCCCTCACCTGATTGGGAGAGTTGGGGGTGGGAAGGTAGGGAAAGGGAAGGGTGATTGTTTCATTTTCTGTACTCCCAGCCCTGAAGTTTATCATAGTTCCCAACACATAGGTGTTGAATAAATGTATGTTGGTTGGTTGATTGATATAATGTATATTTATGTAAGCAAATACAAAGTACGTACAAAATAACGAGGGTAAGGTGGCCAAGATGGGGATGCCTAAGAACCGGGAGATCACAGAGGGTCTTGGGTAGTATGTGTCACCTCGTTGAGCATTGAGCATCTTCCTTTCAGTTCACATAGATATACGTCATAGGCAAAATTACTTACCAGAGCATTTGGACTTGTAGTTCATTGACTGTTTAGGAAATGTGGATCAGATCATCATGTGGGCAGCTTGGCTCTAAAGGTTTTAGCTAGGGCCTTAACCCTGATCCCACCCCCTACCCTTCTCCCCAGGGCTTGGCCCTAACCCTGATCCCAGCCTCCCTGAAGGGCTGGTTCTCCCTTTCCAAGACTCCCTATGCCACAGGTACCAAGGCTGTCTGCCCCCTTCAGTGTGCATCCTCTATGGCTCCCCTCTTCCAGGTCTGCACCAGTGCTTCGGAAGTGGCCACAATCTCAGGGCTCTCCTTTACAGCCCACCCCACCAACATCTGCCACTGTGGCATCTCCTGAGCAGGATGCCCTGACCTGGTTTGGGATCTTGGTGCCCCAGAGCCTTCAGCAGGCCCAGGCAAGTTTCTGAGCAGCTCTGCTGATAGCTGGGGAGATTGCTAGGCTCCAGAGCTGAATCAAGTGGGGAAAAGCCCAGATTCAAGCCCTGCAACAGGAAAAACAGAAACTGCTTGATCAGCTGAAGGTGGCATGAACACATTCTCTAACATTGGGAGTCCAAATAAACGATTTTGTTTGATGACTTAAAAAAAAAATTTAGCTAGAACCCTCATTTGTACCCCTATTATCAGATGATAATATCGGATGATAGATTTACAGTTAAAATCCTGTCACTTTACATAGAAAGAAATTGAATAATGGCTCAGCCACAGATGCACAGACAATAAGTGGCAGAGTTTGGCTTTGAACAAAAGTCCCCTGACTCCTGGGATTCCAAACTTGGTTTGCCAGGACCATGTGGAACTTCCAGCGGTCCATCCAAGCTTCTTTACAGTAGATAAATATCAAAGGGAAATTATGGGGAGAGATGAATCCACTTCTCACACTCTCTCCTTCACTCCCTGGCTGGCAAGGGATAAGATTTGCGACTGTGTTCTCTTTTATCCCACAGTAAAAGCTGCCCCTGGGCAGAGCCAAGATGGAAGAGTGAAAGCAGTGACTTGCTTGAGCTCTCCCCCAAACCCTCCAAATACTCATAAAAAAATGGCTCTAAACAAATTCTGAAGCAGCAGAACCCACAAAAAGACAGAGTGAAACAAATTTCCAGCCCAAGACAACATGGATGATTGATCAGAAAGGTGTATCGCGCCGAGCACAGCGCAGCGTGGCGTGGGCGGGCAGGCCGGCCACAGAGAACCTGGAGCAGGCCTCAGAGGACTGAATCATGGGCAGCTGTGGAGGTTTCCAGACTCCTCAATCCATGAATGCCAAAGACAACTTAGGTCAGTGGGAAAAGTCTGTTTCTGTCGGTGATGAGAAAGGAAGTTGGGATTTCAGGTCCATTCCCCAAGAGTGTGGCCCTGGGGTGGGGCAGCTGCTTCCCAAGCTTCCGGCCCACAGACTGAGGGAGAATCCAGTGGCTGATCAGAGAGGGATTGCAGGGATCTCTCTGCCAGTGCTGAGGCAGGAATCTCTTGCTTTGCCCCTGTTTGGATCTGGGTCACAGTTCTGGGTGGCAGTGCTGGGGTGAGGAGGAACGCTGGCATGGTGGAGCTTGGAGTGGCTGTGGAGAGGAGCCCCTCCTCACAGTTACAGGACAAAAAGGAGTACTTGTGGTCACAGGCCAGGAAAGAAGTAAACACCTCGCCCCTTATCATACCACCTTGGAAGAACTGAAAATTTACAGGTCCCTACAAGTATCTCTGAAAACAGCTGTACAAACCCCTGAAGCTTGGGACAGTACACTCTCCACATTGGAAGCAGACTCTTACCTTAACAAAGAGTTTAAAACTCAAGTAATTGGCTGGGATCATGAGCAAGCAGTACAAAAAGAGTCAGACTATATTATCTTACTTTGGTGACAAAGAAGATCAAAATATACAACCAGAAGAAGACAACAAAGTCAAAGCTCCTACATCCAAAGCCTCCAAGAAAAATATGAATCAGTCCCAGGCCTTGGAAGAGCTCAAAAGGGATTTTGAGAAGCAAGTAAGGAAGAGAGGAAAAACTGAGAGTGATGCAAGAAAATCATGAAAAACAAGTCAACAGCTTGCTAAAGGAGACCCAAAAAAATACTGAAGAAATAACACCTTAAAAAATAGCCTAACCCAAATGGCAAAAGAGGTCCAAAAAGCCAATGAGGAGAATGCCCTAAAAAGCAAAATTGGCCAAATGGAAAAGGAAGTCCAAAAGATTACTGAAGAAAATACTTCCTTAAAAATTAGAATAGAGCAATTGGAAGATAGTGACTTTATGAGAAATCACAACACAGTAGAACAAATCCAAAAGAATGAAAAATTAGAAAACAATGTGAAATATCTCATTGGAAAAACAACTGACCTGGAAAATAGATCCAGGAGAGAGAATTTAAAAATTATTGGACTATCTGAAAGCCATGATCAAAAAAGAGCCTAGACATCATCTTTCAAGAAATTATCAAGGAAAACTGCCCTGATATATTAGAACCAGAGGGCAAAATAGAAATTGAAAGAATCCACAGATCTCCTCCTGAAAGAGATCCCCAAAGGAAAACTCCTAGGAATATTGTAGCCAAATTCCAGAGTTCCCAGGTCAAGGAGAAAAGAGATAGGATTACAACCAAGAATCACCTACCCAGCAAAACTGAGTATAATCCTTCAGGGGAAAAAATGGTCATTCAGTGAAATAGAGGACTTTCAAGCATTCTTGATGAAAAGACCAGAGCTGAATAGAAAATTTGACTTTCAAATACAGGACTCAAGTGGAACACGAAGAGGTAAACAGGAAAGATTAATCATAAGAGACTTATTAAGATTGAACTGTTTACATTCCTGCATGGAAAGATGATATTTATAACTCATGAGACCTTTGTCAGTATTAGGGTAGTTGGAGGGAAAAAATTGTATATATGTATATGTAGATAGATAGATAGAGGGCACAGGGTAAGTTGAAGATTAAGGGGTCATATCTGGAGAATAAAATTAAGGGATGAAAGAGGATTATACTCAGAGAAGAAGAAACGGAGAGGTAGAATGGGGTAAATTATCTCACAAAAAAAAAACAGAAAAGAAAAGTCTCTTACAGTGGAGGGGAAACGGGGTAAGGTGAGAGGGAATGAGAGAATCTCATTCTCATAGGATTTGGCTTAAGGAGGGAATAACATATGCTTTCAATTGGGTATGGAAGTTTGTCTTATCCTACAGGAAAAAAGGGGGAGAAGGGGACAAGAGAGCAGGGGGGATGATAGAAAGGAGGGCAGATTGGGAAAGGGGGTAATAAGAAATAAATATTTATGAGGAGGGATAGGGTCAAAAGAAAGAATAGAATAAATGGGAGGGCAGGATAGGATTAAGGGAAATAGAATTAGTTTTTCACAACATGTCTACTATGGCAGTGTTTTGCATAACTACACATGTACAAACTATATTGAGTTGCTTGCCTTCTCAATGAGGGTTGGTGGGGAAGGAGGAAGAGAGAAAATTTGAAACCTAAAGTTTTAAAAACATATGTTTAAAAAAAATGTTTTCACATGCTACTGGGAAATAAGAAATACAGGAAATGGGGTACAAAAGTCTATCCTGCCCTACAGGAAAATAGAAGGGGAAGGGGATAAGAGAAAGGGAGAGAGATAGAAGAGAGGACAGACAAGCGGAAGGGATATTCAGAATGCATGCCATCTTGGGGTGGGGGGAGGGGGGACATGGGGTGAAAATTTGGAATTCAAAAACTTGTGGGAGTGAATGTTGAGAACTAAAAATAAATAAATTTATAAATTATAAATAAAATTTATAAAATAAATAAAATAAAATTATAAATTAAAAAAAAGCTGACCCTGAACTTGGTATCTCTGGAATTGGGGGTGGAGGGAAGTGAGATAGACAGATTTGAAGACACAATTCCCCAGACATGGAGGGAGAAACTAAACAAAATGAATCAGCATATATGTCAAGGTTGTTAATCAAGTCTGTGATTTAATATATGTCTTTAGGAAACAATCCATCCTTGTTCAGCCTCAGTTTTCCTATATATGGGGGGGAGTAGGCAGTAGGGAGTAGGGGGGGGTATTTTTAAAGCACCTGCTACAGTGCTGGACCTTTAATCCAGAAAATATGGGTTCAAATTCTGCCTCTGACATTTACCAGTAGCAGGACCATTGATAGATAAGGATGTCACATAATGTTGAGCCTCAGTTTCCTTATTTGCAGGACAGGAATAATAACACCAGTACCTACTTCTCAGGGTTATTGAGAGGATGGCAGGAGATAATTCATGTAAAGTACTTTGCATTCCTAAAGCTTCTCATACATGCCAGTTGTTGTCATGCTTAACATTATTTTTCCTTCCTGTTTGACAGACTTGTTGTATAGAGAGATGGGTGACCTTGGCAAACCTCCTCAGCCCAACAGGTATAATGTCATGTTCTTTGAATGCTGAACTGAATCGAAAGGCTTATTTGCAAAGGCCAGATGAATGTGAATATTTATTAGTCAAATACTCTTATTTGGCCCCCATCTACCCCACCCCTCTTCACCTTTCTTTGGACAGTGGCAGGATGAAAACCAACTGGCCTTTTGGCTCGGCTCCAAGGGCTTTTCAAAAGAGAATGTATGTTTCCTTTTATAATAGACCAGCAGCACCCCCAAGGGAGTCAAAGACAGAAACCAAGGTCCCATGTATTCCAAAATCTTCATAGTAACATTCTTTTTGGGAGCAAAGTGTTGGAAACAAGATGAGTGCCCATTGTTCAGCTAGGCAAACTAAAACTACAACTAAAAACACAGTTTAGGAATGTTAAGAGGCTAAATCTGTGATTTTTCATCGGTGTATAGAACTTCCAATGATGAAACTCTCTCTACTATTATAGATGGCTTCTTGCTCTGCCACTTAGACCTAAGTTTAGAGTTGCACATGACACTGAGAAATTAAATGACTTACCCAGGGCCCCACAGCCATAGTCTCATAGATGTTGTAGAGCTGAAAGAAACTGAGAAGACACCGAGTTCAACACCTTCATTTTCCAGATGAGGAAACTGCAACCCAAGGACTGCCTTCCTTGCTCAAGGTCACACAGGTAGAAAATGAGAGGCAAGATTTGAATCTGAGGGAAACTGTAGGGCACAGAGGACTGGGCCTGGAGTCAGGAAGACTCGAACTCAAATACAGCCTCAGACACTGACTAGATGTGTGACCCTGGGCAAGTCACTTAACCCCTATTTGCAGGTGCATGGCTAAGTGGATAGAGCACTAGGTCTGGAGTCAGGAGGTCCTAGTTCAAACAGCCTCAAACACTTCCTAGCTGTGTGACCTTGAACAAGTCATTTAACCTCTGTTTATCTTAGTCTACTAGAGAAGGAAATGGCAAACCACTCCAGATCTTTGCCAAGAAAACTCCATGGACAGTTGGTCAACAGGGTCATGAAGAGTCAGACTGATGGTCTTAACAACAGCATTCTCTGACTCCAGGCCCAGGGCCTTTCCCACTGAGTTAATCAGGACCAAGGCCAGCTCTCTCCACCCACAATGCCATCCTGTCTCTCACCAGTGATTGCTGTGGCTGTTGTTGTTGCTATAGCAGATGATGTAACCTCATCACTGAGAAGACAAGCTATTTGACTTGAGCTCTCTTGGACAATGAGAAATGACATGGAATTCAGAGAAATGTGCAAGGGTTTTTTAAGAACTGATGCAGGCTGAAATAAACAGAACTAAGAGAATAATACACACAAAGCCTACTGCCATGCAAATGAAAAGATCACAGAAAGGAGCTGAATCTGAATAATGGAAAAACCAAGGAAGGTCTTGGAGAAGAGATGAGGACATGTGCCTTCCCTGAAAAGAGAAAGGGAGGCAACTAATAGGCCAAGCATATTTTTTACATTACCAGAAACATCTCTGTATCAGACTTTTCTTTTTCCATTAATAATTCTTTGTAACAAGAGAGGGTTCAATAGGGAATGGGGCAATCCATAGCTGACATTAAGAGGAAAAAAAGGCATAACAATATGAGCATTGTTTTGCTTGACTATGCATACTTTTTATGAGAGCTTTGTTTTTCCTTTTTTTCCAACAAGAAAGGAAAAATTCCTAGGGCTTTTTAGAAGGAGAAGGAGGAAGAAGAGGAGGAGGAGGAGGAGGAGGAGGAGGAGGAGGAGGAGGAGGAGGAGGTCATCTTGTAATCTTTTTTTTTTAATTCAGAAAAGAGAACAGAAGAAAGGCTGAGAAGAGAATTGAAAGCTAGAGGTTGAACATAGATACTTTAAAAGAAAAGCAAACTGCAGATCTTCAGTTTAATGTACAATCCTCTTCTGTTCTATTGTGTATTTGGAAACGACCATTTTATTTGGTTTTTGTTAAATTCAGAGTGAAAATTAAAGATAAAAAAGCTTCAATAAAATACTTTAAAAGAAATTGAATGCAAACCTTCTGTGATATGCCTCCCCTACCCCAAGCTTGTTCTTATCCTCTGACCCAGGGAAGGAAGGAAGGAAGGAAGGAAGGAAGGAAGGAAGGAAGGAAGGAAGGAAGGAAGGAAGGAAGGAAGGAAGGAAGGAGGGAAGAAGGGAGGGAGGGAGGAAGGGTAGGAGGGAGGGAGGGAGGAGGGAAGGAAGGAAGGAAGGAAGGAAGGAAGGAAGGAAGGAAGGAAGGAAAGGGAAGGAGGGAGGGAGGGAGGAAGGGTAGGAGGAAGGGAGGGAGGGAAGGAAGGAAGGAAGGAGGGAAGGAGGGAGGGAGGGAGGAAGGGTAGGAGGAAGGGAGGAGGGAAGGAAGGAAGGAAGGAAGGAAGGAAGGAAGGAAGGAAGGAAGGAAGGAAGGAAGGAAGGACTTATTAAGCATCTAGACACTGTGCTAAGCACTCTATTCCATTTGATTCTCAAAACAAATAGGTCGGTGTTATTATTATTATCCCCACTTTGTAATTGAGTAAAATGAGGCAGACAAAGGTTAAGTGACATGACCAGGGCCACACAGGAAGTATCTGAGGCTGGAAATGCATCCATGTCTCCCTGACTCCAGGACCTGGCTGCCCTAAAGTCCAACCCCTTCATTGGACAGAAGAGAAAACTGAAGTACAGAGCAATGAAGTGACTAATCAACATTCACCCTTTAGAGATGTGTTTTTTAAACTCAGAGAAAAACCTCAGAGGCTTCTTCTCATAGCAGAAATGAGAGGGCCTCCCAATGAGTGACCTTGAAGTAACAAGCCCAGGGCATTTCAAACAGGTAGATAATGTCAGAAGTGTGCAAAAGTTGATTCCGTTACAGAAAGGAGGGGAAAGTTTGATGAGACCAAAATGCCCTGTGAAAAGAGGTTGACTGGCCTGTGGAATTAGCAGAAGGTCCTTTGCTAGGTCATGACACTTCCCCATTTGCTTTGGATGATCCAGGCATCATCCCTATTACCCGGTGTGTCAGAGATCACTGGGAAATTGCTCCATTCAGAGGATGTGCTCCCTGGTCTAGTCAATTCTGTAGTGACAAGACATTGTTAACTAGACTTTCAACCAAAGGACCTATAACCAAGGTGTCCAGTGACCTCTCCTAGCTGAAGTGACTGACCCTGTAATTGTTGGCTTGCCTGTCCTCTAGCTAGTTTTCATTCCCTCTCACTGTGGCCTCATCTGAGCCAATTACCAGTAATTTTTCAAGCAGAATATAGTGAGGTTTTGTACCAATTTTGTTCTTTAAAGCCTGAAATAGGTTATCTCATTTGGATATTACTCAGTCTGTAATTGTCCCTGAATCAACCTTGTTCGTCAGGAAGGGAGCTTAATTAAGCCGGCCTGATCCATACTTATGGATCAAACACATTCTCTTAAGATGCAATGATGTATCTAGTTTAAGCCACTTTGGGGATCAAGTTTACAAAAGGATCATCCTCAGGCTGAGGGTCATATTGAGAACCACAGAATCTCACAGGTAGAAGGGAACTTAGAGGTCATATCATTCAAGCCCTCACTCTCTGTATAATGAATGGAATGAATGAATGAATAGGAATGTATCATGGAATGGAATGTCTGAATGAATGAATCTGAGGGTGTAATCAATAAAACAGAATTAATCACCAAAGTAAATCATCCCAAATGAATGATTATTCAACTTCCACTTATCTATAATAGAACCCTAATTAGTACTTTTCCAGTGGGAGGCAGGCTGCCCCAAAAGTTGCCAGACACTGACCTCTGTGGGCAGAGGACCCAGGATCCATGAACAAGACACTTCCTCTCTCAGCACCTGGAATTTTCTCTGGCTGACCCCCATGCCTGGGATGTTCTTCCTCCTCAAGTCTAACTTCCTTGGATTCCTTTAAGACCCAACTAAAATCCCATCTTTTACAGGAAGCCTTCCACCACCCCTCTTAAATCTAGTGCCTTCCCTTTGTTAATTATTTCCTATTTATCTTATACATAACTTATTTGTATATGTTTGTTGGCTCCCCCACTAGATTGTAAACTCCTTGAGGGTAGGAATAGTTTCTTACCTCTTTTTGTACACTCAAAACTTAGTGCAGTTCCTGGCACACAGTAGGTGTTTAATAAATGTTTATTGACTGATTCACATGGAAGAAGGGGAGGTATAAAGGCTCCATCGTGAATACTAGAAAGAAACTTAACCAGGGTGTGGCAAATAGAGTAAAGAGCACAAGAGTTTCATGTAGTAGCCTCTTACTTAAATTATAATTTTTTTTGTTAAATTGGCACAAAGCTAAGATACATCTATGTTGCTAAAAGAGCAAGATTATTGTCAGTGCCCTTTAAATTTAGATACATTGAGCCAAGCTTTTGATGCCCCTTCCTAGCTATGGCTTTGAGATCCATTGAAAAAACATGAGAAAAATGTGATGAATGAAGATGATAATAATAACAAAATATTTATATAATTCTTTAAGGCAATAGGACTGGAAAACAATCTGAAAGTTGCTTCCAAAGATGGGGGGAATTCAAGACCTGAGGAGGATGCTTGGGTGTTCTGATGGAATCTGAATATGCTCAGGTGAGGTGTTTTCTGTTGTTCACAGCAACTCAATACCAGCGATGTCTTACTGGGATACTCAACAGGGACAAAAATCATTGTTTGGCCAATGGTGTTCAAACCTACCAAGTATCTTTTGCCTGATTGGCTTGAAATTATGTCTCCAGACATTTGTATAACTAATGTTACTATTACGGCCAAGTTGGCTTTATTACTATTGACCCTAGACTAGAAAATGGGCTTCTTACTTCATGAAGGTCCCAAATTATTAACGTTTATATAAAAAAAAAACCTAACAAAAACCAGTAAGAAATAATAGAAAGAGACATTACATTCAAAATAACTACAAAGTGCATAAGCTATTTGGTAGTTAATCTATCAAGACACCCTTGGGACTAATATAAATATAACTACAAAAGACTCTGTAGAAGAAAAAAAAAGGACATGAATAATTGCAGATAGATTGATTGGTTAGGCCTTGCCAAAGTAATAAAAACTACTATACTACCTAAATTAATTTACAAATTTAGTGATATTCCAATAAAATTGTCAAAGGTAACTTTATAGAATGACGCAAAATAACATGTATTTGGAGGAACTGAAGGTCTAAAATCTCAAGCGAAATAATGAGAAGAAAGCAGGAAGGAATGGAGGACACATAACATTACCAGATCTAGAACTACTTATAAAGCAATAATAATCCCACCTGACATATTTAAGCAAGCTGTTGATGCCAAAGAGTGGGAAGTGTTTTTTTGGGTTTTTTTAAAATGTTGCCAATTATAATCATCTGCTAGGAGATTTTTATTCAAATGGACTTGGGAACTCACTGATTTGATATTCGCTACAGTGATTCTGATCACAACCTATCCATACCTGCTCATCTTGTATAACTTTCATCCATGCCTTCCCATACCATGGGGCTCCATCCATCTTATTACACACTTTACTTAGATTCTTCTGGTGGGATAAGGATACTAGTGAAATACTCTGACTATCCATCTTGCCTTCCACATTGTAATCAGTCTGTTTTACAATTCCGCCCAACATAAAGCTGGTTAGTGGAAATCAATTGTGACAACAAGGACCAAAAGAGCCCAGTAACCACCCCTCAGTAAGAAAACATTTGATCTCCTCAACAAACAGAGAGACTTAGCAACCAAGAGCAATGTTGGTGTAGAACATAAACAGGTTTTTTAAATCTCTCCAGGGTGGGTGTTGGGGGAAGATGGTGGGAGATGAGTATCACATCATAAAAAGTATAAATAACAGCATTTATATAGCACTTAAAGATTTGCAAAGTGCTTTGCAAATAATAATAAAATAATAATAATAATAATAATAATAATAATAATAATAATAGTAATAATCATAGCGAACATTTATATAGCACTTCTGGAGCGGTTAGGTGGCACAGTGTATAGAGTGCCCAGCCTGGTGTCAGGAAGACTCATCTTCATGGGTCAAATCTGGCCTCAGACACTTACCAGTCGTGTGACTCTGGGCAAGTCACTTAACCCTGTTTGCCTCAGTTTCCTCCCCTGTAAAATGAGATGGAGAAGGAAATGGCAAACCACTCCAATATCTCTGCCAAGAAAATCACAAAAGGAGTCATGAAGAGTCGGACAAAACCGAAAAAAAATTTCTGAACCAACAACAAATATAGCACTTATTATGGTCCAGCCATTGTGCCTTAAGCACTTTACAAATATCATCTCATTATCTCAACAATCTCGGAAGGTAAATGTTATTATTATTCCCATTTTACAGATGAGGAAACTGAAGCACACAGAGGTTAAAGTGATTTGCCCAGGGTCACATAGTTATCTGCATCCTCAGGGGGAGTGAACATATTGATAAGATTACCCATCAACAAAGCATCAAAGAATAATTCTTGAGGGTAAGGTAAATATTTATATGGAAAAAGTAAGTAGACCTATTATCATTTGTCTATATAATTGAACTATGCGTCCAATTCTGATTTTGCCAGGAAAAAAAAAATATAAGAAAGAAAAATTCCAGGTGGGAAAACCAAGATAGTTTTGTTTTGTTTTTCATTTCAAAAGCATGCTCTTCTCTGGGAAGAAAAAACTTTGAAAAAGTCTCTGAAAGGCATAGTTTAAATTAAGAAACAGCTCATGGTATTAAAAGCAATTGTGAGCATCTTAAATATGATAACAAGAGGCTATAATAGTCACAGCAGGGGGATATGGGATACTCAACTGGTTCAGTAGCTCCAGGAGAGAAATAATAGCCATTCATTCAATAAGCACTTATTGAGCACCTACTGTGTGCCCAGCACTGCACTAAGTGCTGGAGGGGATATAAGCAGAGTAAACACCATTTCTCTTATGTTCATATTGCCTGGCACTGAGCTAGAGAAACAAATCATACATAATCAATATGAGAACCATTCATGGCAATATAGGAGAAATTGAGAGATGTGTGGTGAAGCTGTGAATCAGTGCAACCGTACTGGAAAGCAATTGAAATTATGCAAATAAAGAGGCTAATATACCCATCCTCTGACCCAGAGATTCTACTGCTAGGCACATATGCCCCAAGGAAGTTTCTGACTTCCTTATACACTAGGATTTTGATTGCTCAACTTTTTCCGGTAATAAGGAACTAGAAGCAAATAGATGCCTATCAACTGGAGAATGGCTGAACAAACTGTGGTGCATTAATGTAAAGGATTATTAGTATTACACAGAGGAGTATGGGGAGACTTAAATGTACGAATGCAAAGTGAATTAAGCAGAACTGGGAAAAAAACAAGAAACATGACGATGACAATGGCATGAATGAAAGAGCCAGGACCAAACAACTGAAAATTAATTTTACAGTTATAAAAAACAAGCTTGTCCCCAAAGAAAAAAATAAGAGAAGGCACCTTCCCCTACTCCTTTATGGCCTTGTCTGGCAGTGTGAAACGTTGCATGTAACATATTTTTTTCCAATGTATTGATTAATTTTGATGATTTTCTTTTCTTTTTTAATATTTGCTATAGGGCATGACTCTCTGGGAGGAAGGTGGCAGAGGGATGGGGGGGGAAATCTAAATAATGTGCAAGAAAAAAAGATTTCAATAAAATTATATTTTTAAAAAGAGATGTGAGTAATGCTTAATGACAGAATCATTGGATTTCTAGGTTGAAAGGGACCTCCAAAGCATTTAAGCCAACAAGTCAAGAGTCCTTCCTATGACATACCTGACAACTGACCATCTCCTTTCAAGACTTCCCCATGAAGGGAAACCCATTATTTCTCAAGGCAGCTCATTCCACTTTTGAATAGGCCTCATTGTTAGGAATGTTCTCCTGACATCAAATCTAATTTTTTCTTTTCATATTCTGTCCATTCTTCACAGTTTTCCCCTCTAGAGCCGTGCAGAATAAATCAAATCCCTCTACTATGAGACAGTCTTTCATTACTCTATGACTACAATAGTAGTTGCTAATAAAGACTTCATCTACTTTACTCTACTTGAAACAGCCCCACCAATTCAATTCAATTCAACAAATATGTATCAAGCATTTATTAAGTGCCAGCACTGTGTTACGGACTAAAAAAAAAAAGGATAAGATAGTTCCTGCCCTGAAGGAGCTTACAATCTAATGGAGGAGGCAACATGCAAACAAACATACACAAAGCAAGCTATATACAGGATAAATAGGAAATAATTAACAAAAGGAAGGCACTAGAATTAAGATGGCGTGGGCAAGGCTTCTTGTAGGAGACAGAATTTTAGTTGAAACTTAAAAGGAAGCTAGATTGGTCAGTCAGTAGCTGGAATGGAATCGGGAGAGCATTCTGGGCATGGGGCTCAGCCACAGAGATTGCCTGGAGATCTCCAAGAAATGGAGTGTCTTGTTCATGGAACAGCCAGGAGACCTATGTCACTAGATTACAGAGCATATGTTGGGGAGTAAGGTTTAAGAAATCTGGAAAAGTAAGAGGGGCTAGGTTGCCTAGGGGTTTGAATATAAAACAGAGCATTTTGTATTTGTTCCTAAAGAAGACAGCCACTAAAATATATTTTTTATAATATGGGGGGGGGGGAGAAGAGAACATAATCAGACTTGCATTTTAGGTAAATCACTTCAGTGGCTGAGTGGAAGAGACTCAGTGAAAGGAGACCCATCAGCAGGCTATTGTGATGAGCTTGTATCAGAGTGATGGCAGTACCAGAGGAGAAAAGGAGGTGTATGTAGATGCTGTACAGACATCCTCTTCTCCAGGCTAACCATCCCCAGCTTTTTCAACTGATTGTCACATGGCCTTTCCCACCTGCTTGCCCTATAAAATCTAGTGACGTCAATGGGCAAATTAGGAATCAGTTTTAAGCCAAAGATTTCAGGTTATGAAGGAGATCCAGATTACAGTTTATCTCTATCACTAACTGGGTGACTGAGACAACTCACTTAATCCTCTCACTCCTCAGCTTCTTCATCTGTAAAATGGGGATACTAATCCTTATTTTACCCATCTCACATGATTTTAGGATTTATGAGGGGGGGAAAAAAGCAAATTTGTCTCATAGAGCATAATGCATTCTACAGGCATGAAATGTGAGTCAGTAACTCCATGACAACACAGAAGAGACCAGCCTAGGAACCTCTCCACAGAGGAAAAAACAAATGGATGGTGACTGCCTAATGTACAGATTACAGCATACAGTGGGGTGGGCAGTTCACTGAATAATCATATCTATCTCAAAGGTGGAAGAAACCTCAGAATCAGCTAGCCCAACCCATGGCTGACAATGAATTCTCTCTACAGTACCTAACAAAGACCTTTTCACCCTTCATTTAAAGACCATTAGTTATAGGGAGCCCAGTCAATCAGTAAGTAAACATTAATTAAGTGCCTACTACATGCCAGGTGCTGGGCCAAGCTCTGTGCTAAACTCCTGCCTCCAGAGACAACCCATCCCATTTACGGATAACCTTCATTTTCTTTACATAAAACCAAAACCTGCTTCTTTTCAATTTCTTCCCATTGTTTCTAGCTTTGTTTTCTAGAGCAAAGACCAAAAAAAAGTCTAATCTCTCTTCCATATGATGGCCGTCCTCCACAAGTATGTGGACAGTTATCACCTCCCCCCCACATCTTCTCTTGTTCAGCCCAAACACAAATGCAAGGGTCTACAATCTTCTGCCCTCCTCCAGTCATAGAGCTTCTAAAAATGAAGCAAAGTAAACTGAGGCACACAGACCTGAATACAATACCCATAGGCTCGTAGATTAGAGCCACTACCAGGGACAGCAGGTAGAGTGAATCCGGCCTCAGACCATTACAGTGTGATGTTGAGCAAGTCACTGAAGCTGAATAAGCATCAGTCTCCTCATTTGCAAAATGAAGGTAATGATGGAACCTATTTCACAGGGTTGTGGTGAGAATCACATGATATAATCTAGGAAAAGTTCCTTGTCAACCTTAAAGCTCCAGGCAAGTTGTTTATTATTAATTATTAGGAACTAGAAGAGACATTACATATGTATACATATGCCATATGTATGTGTGTATTTGTGTGTACATGTATGTGTATATATACACACATACATATGTATACATATGCCATATGTATGTGTGTATTTGTGTGTACATGTATGTGTATATATACACACATATGTATACGCTATTGCTGCTGAGTCATTTCAGTCATGCCTGACTCTTTATGACCCCACTTGGGGTTTTCTTGGCAAAGATACTAGAATGGTTCGCCATTTCCTTTTCTGGCTCATTTTACAGATGAGGAAACTGAGGCAAACTGGGTTAAGTGACTTGCCCAAGATCATACAGCTAGTATCTGAGGCTGGATTTGAACTCAGGAAGACTCATCTTCCTGATTCCAGGCTGGGCACTCTATCCACTGTACCACCTGAATGCCCCTTCAGATATGTATGTGTGTGTATATGCACATACTTCAACACACTCAGTTATATTTCTGTGTATAAATATATACATCAATATAATCGGTTTTCTTTATTACGTGCATATATAATTATACATATATACTACATATATTTCAACATAATTGGTTTCCATTATTATATATACTAACATGGTAAATATAACCTATGTAATATATAACTTATATAACACATTAAATATAATGCGTGTGCAGGTATTATATATATTAGCTACACATTATTATGTGTATATGTATATACAGATACATATAAATATACATATGTACATATGTGTGTGCGCATGTTTACACGTGAGTGTGTTTGTGTAACCGTGGATAGAATGTCATGCCGAAGACGTGAGTTCAAATGTGGCCTCAGATACTTACTAACTGTATGACCTTGATCACTTAACCCTGTTTGCTTCCGTTTTCTCATCCATAAAATGAGCTAGAGTAGGAAAAAGCAAACCATTCCAGTATTTCTGACAAGAAAACCTCTAACAGGGTAATGAAGAGGCAGATAATAGCTAAAACAACTGAACAACAATATTAGATATAGTTCTCAGGATAGTGGGAAAACCACTGGACCTGGAATCAGAGAACCAAAGTTCAGATCCTGCCTCTGACATTAACTGGGTTGGGGGCAAACCATTTACCCTGTCTAGGCCTCAGTGTCCCCATCTATATACGGAAAGGGTAGGGCTAGATTAGCTCTAAGGTTTCTTTCCGTTCCAGGTTTATGATCCTCTGACTTTTTCAAACTAGGAGGAAATTAGGACACAGCAAAACTTTTTAAGGTTCCCCAAGGTGAGGTTAGAGAGAGGGTCCTGATGATGCCTCGGCTTTTCCTCCCTTGTTCATCCTGTTAATTTCCTCTTCCCCTGAGAGACAGAGACCACTTAAAAGAGAAAGGCAAACCTGCCCAAGGTGTCCAGGATTCTTTCCTGTAGGTTAGGCACCACTTACTTGGAGCAGGAAGAGCGGGTTTGCCTTCCTGACCCGCAGAATCTGTTCCTAGACACACTCTTGGAGACAACTACAGAGTTTCCTTTCTCATGTGAGACTGTTACTGAAGTGTGGAGAGATTACAGGCTGGCAGCTCCTGCTTTCGCCCCAGGTGGGGAAGGAGTGGGCTGAGAAGGAGGTGGGGGGAGGAGGGAATCAGCACCTCCATTATGCTCATACAAGCCTCGATCCCCTTAATGCAGGAACCTAACGCTTACAGCCAGCCATTTGTGGCTTCCCCAGGAAACCATTGGAAGTGGGCTGGGTGCCCAATGGTTTCTATTCCAGTTAAGTAAATAAATGAAATATGCTAATTAGAACCCTATTAGCTCACAGCAGGTAGTAATCCATGGCATTTTGATTGGAAAGAATTCTGTCATCCAAAAGCCTGGCCTGTAACAATAAAAATGGAACCCGTTTTTTCTTCTTCCACACAGCATGGCAATAAGCCAGCTTTGCATGAAGCAGACTTCAGGACCCTAAATGATTCTAGGGTACCACTGAGGCTCCCTAAAAACTACACTCGGCCCCTCCAAGTTCACAGACAAGCCTCATTCAGAATTTGGAATGGCGGGCAGCTAGGTGGCGCAGTGGATAGAACACCAGCCCTGGATTCAGGAGGACCTGAGTTCAAATGCGGTCTCAGACATATAACACTTATGAGCTGTGTGACCCTGGGCACAGTCACTTAACCCCATTGCCTAGCCAAAAAGAAAAGAATTTGGAATGGCAAAATCAAAATAAAAAAATGCAAACAGTGTTTAAAGGCACAGATTAGGCTTAACAGTAGGACGACTTTGGTCAACTGACTTTTCCCATGATGAGATCTTCCCAACAAACTGGTTTGCCTGCTTTCCTTCCTATAAATCTATTCCATCTCCTCTCCCTCCCTGAGACTTTTCGAAAACTACACCCAGTTCCTGGAATGAACACCATCCTTATCTACACTTCCTAGAATTCATGGTTTACTTGAAAGCTCAGCTCTTCCATGAGAGACTTATCTGGATCCTCCCACTTACCACTGTCCTTCCACCAAAATTATTTTACATTGACTTTGTATACATTCCACATTTACTTTTCAGTGTACATATTATTTTCCTTCAGAAGAATGTAAGCTCCTTGAGGACAGGAACTATTTCATTTTTGTGCCTAAACATGGTAAGAACCCAATAATTAGTCCTTGTTGAATGGATGACTGATAATGAACAATTGAATAAATAAGTGAATGAATAAATGGTCTCTCCTGCTTTCATCAGGGTCTTATTCTTCAAAAGATTTGTCCCAGAATGTTTTCTTTTTAACTTCAGATTTGTTGGCACACAATCCCAGAATGGTCTACCCAAAAACATCATTGAACTGAAATGGTCATGTTTGGGCTTTCCTCAGGGAAATCACAATTCAAGATTTCCTCTTCATGCGGATATTGTTTCAGCTACTAGAAAATGCAGTGAAGATTCTGTTTCCTCTTTGTTATTAAAATTAAATCTAGAACTCAACAGAGAGAAGGCATCAGAGGGAATATGAACATGGAAGGAAAAACTTTAATAAAAGAATAATGTACTTTCTAAGCTGGTCTTTGTAAACATCCACTTTCAAAGAACCTTGGGAGTCGAAGGGGATTAGACATTATGGTACATCTGTCAGGTGGCCACTGAATATGGTGGCCAAAATGGTGGTTTGAGTGGCACAATGAACCGTAGCTATTCTGCAACTAGTCCTACAATCATGCGCTTGCTACTCTTTACTGTATTTACATGAAAAGTTAATGGAATTACCTGTGGTTTTCCTGGGAGGATCTTTAATGGAAGCCAAACCTAAATCAGAGTTGTTAGCCTTTGCGGGGTCAAGGAACCCTTTGGGAATTTGGAGAAACCCATTGACCCCTTCTCAGAATAAGATGGTTTTGGGTTTTTTTGGGGGGGCGGTTTGCAAGGCAGTTGGAGTTAAATGACTTGTCCAGAGTCACACAGCTAGTAAGTGTTATGTGTCTGAGGTCAAATTTGAACTCAGGTCCTCCTGACTCCAGGACCAGTGCTCTATCTACTGCGCCACCTAGTTGCCCCAATAAGATGTTTTAAATTCATAATTGAAGAAAGTGCTAAATTTCAGTTAGAGGCTAGTGAGTACATACATACATATATGTTCATGTGTGTGTTATGTATGTATATATAAACACATGTGTGGGTGCTTATTATGTACACATATGGGGGGGGGAGTCCAGCTTTCCATGAAGCATATCTCAGGACCCTAGATGATTCTAGGTCACTCAGCTTCTTGTTGAAATTCTAAGTACTGAATAAGGTATGGCTGTGAACTTTGAGGAACCTGGAGAGGTTTTCAGGGAAGCTCATACACATATACATAGTTACATACATAAACATGTATGTATACATATGTGTGTTTACATACATAAACATATATATACACATATATGCACATATTCACAAACCTCTGAAATATAGCACTTCCTTTAACTATAAATTTTAATATTCTAAAATGGGGTCAGAAGGAACCATATGTGTGTGTACATACATATGTATGCATGTATGCACGTATGTATGTATTGTACATTGTGTATTTTCCATGTAAGTCCATGGACCTCCTGAAATTTCCCCATTAGACTGTGATCTCCTTGAGGGCAAGGACTGTCTTTTGCCTCCTTTTGTATCCTCAATGCTTAGCATAGTGCCTGGAATATATTAGGCACCTAATATATGTTTATTGACTGATCGACTATACACAGAACCCAGGTTAATAATCTCTGACCTAGATTTTTAGCCATCTAAATATTATGGCAAGTCCTGGTAGATTCACTTCTTCTGAGCAAGAGGGCCTAGGTTCAAATCCCATATCTGGTGTTCACTGCTTAGCCTTGGGCAAGTTATTTGATTAACCCTCTCCCCACCCTCCCATCCCCCCCCACACACACACATCCAGTACCATGAAAGATTTGGACCAGGTGGAGGTGTTGCTCTTAGTGAAATCCCAGTCAAGCACCTATTATACAGCTAAGCAAGTCTGAACTCTGTCTAAAACAATGCCAAAGGAAGGCAGCAGCACTTTTTTTTAATTGGAGCAAGAAGCATGCTTTTCAGCTCTTACATTAGAGTTCATTTAATTTTCCTCTCCTAAAATGAATTCTGGTCTTAACGTGGAAACATGTCGTGGATGCAACATGTTCTGTGTATAATTTTTCTTTTTCTCATCATACATTTTCCTCTCTACTTCTCTTTTTGTGTGTCTGTGTAGGGAACCAGTCTGGGTTATGTATCAATTCCCCATAAATGCTGATTTCCAGCTGTTGTATCAGCAGCACTTTTGAACTGAAAGTTTCAATTGCAAATGAAATTTTCAAGAAAACATACAAAAATAATAAAGACTCACACTAAGTTATTAAAAGTTCTATATGTTTTCCCAAATCCAATCTAGCTTTCCCTCCTCCTATTCAATTCTGGGCTCAGTCTATTGTCCATCTGCAGTGTCTAAGATATATGTATTAATATACCAGTTCAATAGGCTGTCTGTACAGCTGTATTTCACAATTTAGATAAGAGGTAGTCTTCATTCACAAGGTTTTTCCTGTGTGGACAGTCAGGCTGAGCTCTTGTGATTATGGATTTTTTTTGGGGGGGGGGCTAGACAATGGGGTAAAGTGACTTGCCCAGGGTCATACAGCTAGGAAGTGCTATGTGTCTGAGGCTGGATTTAAACTCAGGTCCTCTTGACTTCAAGGCCAGTGTTCTATTCACTGTACCACCTAGCTGCCCCAGTTATGGATCTTAAGAAGGTATCTTTTCATCTGACCTGCTGTTTCCCATCTCCTCCCACCTTCCTTCCACCTCCAGAGAGGTCCATTCTGCTTCCTATGTCTGCCTTAAATCAGGGGATCTTAAAGATAAAGGTAGGGACAGCTAGGTGGCACAATGGATCAAGCCCTGGACCTGGAGTGAGAAGATTCATCTTCTTGAGTTCAAATATGGCCCCAGACACTTACTATCTGTGTGACCCTGGGCAAGTCACTTAGCCCTGTTCACCTCAGTTTCCTCATCTGTAAAATGGAGCTGGAGAAGGAAAGGGCAAATCACTCCGGTATTTCTGCCAAAAAAACCCCAAAAGGTAGTTCATGAAGAGTAGGACACCCCTGAAAAAAATAATGACCAAACAACAACAACTAAGAGAAAGGCTATTTATCCAATCTAATCCAATCTAATAAACATTTATAAAGTGCTGGAGAACTCACACAGGATAAGCTCTCACATGGAGGTCAGAAGAAGCAATACAAAGACACTCTCAAGATTTCTCTGAAGAACTTTGGAATTGATTGTGTGACATGGGAGACGCTGGCAAAGGACCACCCAGCATGGCATGCCCTCATCAGAGAAGGCACTATGAGCAAAGCAGAATTGAAATGGCTCAAAAGAAATGTCAGAGGCAAAAATTTAGAGAATCCACCCCAAACGTTCACGTGGACCATGTGTGTCCAACCTGTGGTAGAGCATTCCAAGCTTAGATTGGTCTGATCACCCACAGTTGGACACAATGTAATTTGACTCTAATCTAGTGATGTCATTTGGGTTCTCTATGAGAATGAAGGACCACAACCAACCATGTACGAGGAAGTATGGTAGACCTACTTCTCTGAGGAAGTTAATCCACATGACATTGGAATCCCATCCTCCAGTTAAGCAGCCTCAATTGGTTAGTAAATGAGTGTAAACTAATTAAACCTAACTCTATCTAGCCAGTCTCAGACCACGCTTAAAATCTCATCTAGCCATCCTCCTTGGGAATAAAAACAGACATGACAGTTGGCTGTCCTATGGCTTTACTCACCATTCCCACAATTTATCGCATCCAAACTCCCTTTCCTGAACACCACTGCCTTACATGTGTGGTCTCCCTCTAACTGGGTGTAAACTCCTTGAGTCCTGGGGCCATCTCACTTTTGTGTCTGTATCCCTAGCCCCAACACAGTACTTGGGATTCACACTATAGGGCTACTAGTCATAGAAGTGCCTGAAGCATTAAAATTTTAGACCAGCCAAAAGGCAGTGGAGAAATTTATGATGGGCTCTAGCATATCAACAATGAAGAACTGCCCACCAAAAGTGGGACTTCAAACATTACGGAAAATCAGAAAAGGAGGTGAGCTTGATGTAAAGATAACAAGAGGAAGACTGAGAGATAACAGGAAGATAGCTGGTGTGGTCCATTCACACTCACGTACTGGCAAGGGATCTAGAGGAAGGGCCCAAGCACATTGAGTGGCTTCCATGGGCAGCATACATAGGTACATTTGGAGAAGAGTCACACAGCAAGAGAAATCATGGATGGGATTTCTGGACCAGGCCTGTGATTTTATCATTGTACAGAGCTCATAGTGAGAGGCTCCCTAATTCAGTGGAGATCTATTCATACTTCCTCTGAAACTTGCCTTCCAACATTGTCTGGGGCACCAAGAAGTTAGATGATTTACCCCAGGTCACACAGCCAGTATGTATCAAAAGTGGGATTTGAAGCCAGGTGCTTGCTGATTCTGAGGGCAGTTGCCTCCTACAAATTGCATTGTTTGGGAGAGAATAGCCATATCAGTGAAAATAGAGATACATCAAGTTATTGCAGTAAGTAATAATTATACTGGATTTCTACCACTAACAAAAATCCATTGAACACAACATCTAGGAAAATAATCAGTTATCATGAAATACTTGTATATTTGGTAGATTTTTCAGGGGAAAAAGAATGCTTCTTTTTTGAGCCTTCTGCCAAATTAGAAAATAGTTAAGTGATTAGGAGGTCAAAGATCATTCCCCAATGGTGGTTTTCAGTTAGTACAAAGGACACTAAAGCCCTCTTCCAATGCCTCATCCTGGCTGGAGGTGACTCCCAATGCTCAACTACTGTGCTTCAAGCATGGGCCCAGTGAAAGTCTGACAATCAGCCCCACTATGCTTGGAAAGTTCTTCCTCAACTGTGGCCACAGGGTAACATTTATTTTTTCTATAACAACTCTTCAAAACTTTCTACTAAAACCATATAGGAGTTAAAAATCCTTATTGGTGGAAGGAGTACCCCACCACAAAATCCCAGATTGTTAAAGTGCAAAAGCATGTGGCAGCTAGGGGACCTAGTAGATGGGTAGTGTTCTGGACTTGGAGTCAGTAAGACCTGAGTTCAAATTCCACGTCACATACTTTCAGCCTCAATTTCCTCACCTGTAAAATTGGGGATAATAATAACATCTACCTCCTAGGGCTGTTTGCTCCAAGGAGTAAATGAGACAATACACATAAAGTCCATTTCAAACCTATCTAAATGCAAGCTGTGATGATGATGATGATGGTGATGATGGATTACAAAAGGGCCTTATCTTTGTTCTCGATTTGGAACAGAGAAGAAACATCAAAATTCTAAAAGAAGAAACAAGACTACATCCCATTGCTACCCCACAGGAATACTTCAAATGGAGAGGGTATTTTTCCAATCGAATCCATCAAACATTTAAGTGCTTACTTTTTACAAGGGATTGTGCTAGCATTTTTTCCTTTGCATTCTTTTTTTTAAAAATTCTAACTATTTTGACATTTCAATTTATTATTTATTTTAAACATTATTTTTTTATTTGAGTTTCAAATTCTCTGCCTCCTTCCCCTTCCCCCACCCCACTAAAAAGACAAGCAATATGGTGTCAATTATACACATGAAATCATGCAAACCATATTTCCATATTAACCATATTTTAAAAGCAAGAAAAGTAAATAAAATGAGAAAATTATAGTTCAATTCACACTCAGAGTTCATCAGTTCTCTCTTTTGAGGTAGATAGCATTTTTTTCATCTTGAGTTCTTTGGAATTATCTTGGATCACTGTATTGATCAGAGTAGCCAAGTCTTTCATAATTGATCATTAGTATAACATGAATTGCACTAGCATTGAAGGATACAACTAGCTGGCGCAGTGGATAGAGTACTGGGCCTGGGCTCAAGAAGACCTGAGTTCAAATCCATCCTCAAACACTTACTAGCTATGTGACCCTGGGCAAGTAATTTAATTCTATTTGCCTCAGTTCCTCATCTACAGAATGAGCTGGAGAAGGAAATGACAAACCACTTGAATATTTGCCAAGAAAATTCCAAATGGGTCATAGCAAGTCAGAACCAACTGAACAATAACAAAAATGATACCTCAAGGGCTGACAGCCTACTACAAAAATACGTGTGAAACAGATGGGTAGAGAGAGAAAAAATGAGGAGCAGAGGAGTACCAAAGATGAAGATGAAGAGAGACGGAGATAGAGAGATAGCATAATAATTTCCAAAGGAAGAAGGAGCACACACTAGGGACTAAGGGGATTAGCAATGCTTCCTGCAGGAGGTGGATGCGTGAGCTGAGTCTTGAAGGAGGTTAGAGATCCTAAAAGATGGGATTGAGAAGGGAGTGCATTTTAGGCGGGGGGAATAGTCTGTCCAAAGATATGGCAGGAAGATGGAGAACCAAGTTTGGGGAAGAGCAAGTAATGCCAGTATTGCTGGAATGGAGAGTACTTGAGAGAAACTTGTATATGTCTGGAAAGAGAAGGTGAACCAGACAGTGAAGGGTTATAAATGATGTGCTGAGAAGCTTGTATTTTATTCTAGAAGCAATAAGGGAGTTATGGAAGTTTCTAAAATGAATGTCAAAGTGAATGAAGGAAAAAATAAAAATATTTATTAAGTGCCTACTATGTGCTAGGCAATGTGCTAAGCACTGAAAATGCAAATGTAAAATCCAGACAGTCCTGGTCTCCACGGAGCCTACATTCTGATAGGGGAGACTCACAAAAAACAGAAGAGCTTCCAGGGAAGGATACTTCAGTGGGCAGAAGAACAGGGATGATGAGCTGATGCACAAGACAGCCAATCAATTGACTTATGTCTATACCCAAAACAGGAGATGAAAGGTAGGAAGGTAAGTATGGTACTCAAGCAATACCAGGGGAAATGGCAAAAGGGCAACGTGGATCATTTGATAGGATGTAAAATATAGACTGGTCTGGAGACAACTATGTGTTGTGGACTAGGTAAATTTATATTTATTTACTCATTTTGAAAAAGAAAGACTCCCAGCTGCACACACAAAGAAAGTGATAAGGGGGGGGGGGGGAAGAATTCCTGCCCCGGAGCCCAGTTTTCTCATTCATAGGTTAGGATTAAAAGTAACACCTACTTTACAGAACAATTGTAGGGATCAAATGAGATTGTGTCTATAAAAGCTTAGTAAACCTTGATGATCTCTATAAATGTCAGCAATTGTTATTATCAGTAAGCTGAAGTGAGTACCATGAGAAGCCCCTACCCGGGACAAGAGATAAAATTGCCTAATAAGTAGGCAGTGTGGAGAGTGGGACCATCTCTAGCTCTTGAGTTCAGATCCTGACTTTGCCCCATACTCCCTTTGGGACCTTGGATGAGTCTACCATCAGTATCTCAGTTTTCTCAACTGTAAAATAAGGGGATTGGAGTAGGTGGCCTCTAAGATGTAGATCTATGATCCTACAGCTTTGTAGACAGCTCAGCTTTCACATCGCATTGATCAGTTGCTTTGTCTCTGTCTCAAATACGTGGGTTGATTTCACCTAAGGAAAAATCGTGTAGTTAAGGGAACACACTTTAAATGCTTTTGTATATTTTCAGGGAAGAAGAAAGGGAGGAATTTCCTTGAACTCCACAGTTCCAAGTATCCATCTTGCTTGAAGCTTGGCTTTCCAAAGGGAAAATCCACAATCTGGCATTGAGACCAAAATGGCAGAATGAGATTCCCTCCAGCCACTTGAAATGAGGCCTGCTTGAGGGGCCGCTGGAGATGGCAATTACCCCTGTGTGCCCCTACCCAGGGATTTCAGGCAAAGCAGCTGCCTACTTGCTACCAGGTAATTCTACCTGCTAATTACTTGGAAAGATTCAGGTAGTAAACAACTGACCTGAATGTTTTCTTGAGTTTAGGGACCTATAAAAGAAAAAGGAAAGGAAGAAAAAAATCTTTAAAAGGCCACATAGTGATGTTGACAGAAAGTCAGGAGCTGCTGAAAACCTATCAAAATATTCTTGCAGCATAATGAAGCATTTTGGGCAGCTACACTCTCCCTAGACAGTCCCATTTGCCAGCAGCTGCAACAATAAGGAAAACTTTATTAGCGGCGTGGCATTTTTTTTTTAATGCAGACTATAAAAACACCCACTGAGCTGCTGGCAGCCTCTGCCGAGTGGCAAATACACAGTGAATTGCAGATAAGAGAAGGCTTTGGACTCAAGCCCTAAAAGAATGTTTGGAAGACATGTGGCTCTATGGATGAGAGGAGAAAAAAAGACAGATGAGGAAGGAGCTGAAAATGATAAAAGAAGACAGGTGAGGGGCAGCCCACCTGGACAGGCCAATGACACCCACCACGGCCTCATTTGTTTTTTTTTTTTCTGTTTCTGTTTCTTTTCAATTATTCCAACGGGACAATGGGCTTTATCATAGTCTGATGGCTCTGGCCTCAAAGAAGTGACTTTTCTTGGAGGAATGTCGATGACAAATGGCATTTAAACAGGGTTAGACATAAAGAACTCCCAATGGGAAGACTCCTTCTTCCAGTGTATGTCAGCACCTTGCCTTAGACAGCTACCTAGAAGTCAAGTGAGCTAGGGAGCATCATACAGACTGTATGTGTGAGATTTGGGACTTGAACTCAGGTCTCCTTGACTTCCAGACCAATTCTGTCTTTTTGTCAAAAAGTTCTTTAAAAATTGGCAGAATATCACATTAGCCCACTTGAGCCTCACATAAATGATGTGAATTAGTCTACCAAATGAGATAACGTATGTAAAGCACTTCGCAAAAGTTAAAATGAAATGTAAATGTTAGCTATTGTTATTTTTATCACTAAAAGTATTATTGTCTCCATTTTACAAATGAAGAAACTGAGGCTCAGAGAGTTTAAGTGACTTACCTGTGTTCACACAGGTAGTAAGTATCAGAGCCAGGATTTGAACCCATGTCTTCCTGATTCCCAAGAAAAGCACTCTATTTGCTCCACCATGGTTATTATGGAGCAAATCAAGAATTATATAATTTTAGAGCTGGGGGCCTGAGTGGTCATTCAACTTACCTTTCCAGCCTCATTACATGTGATTTCTCTCCAGGTACTCTTATCATTGTTCATTCATTTCAGTTGTGTCGAACTCTTCATGACCCCATTTAAGGTTTTCTTAGCAAAGATACTGGAATAGTTTGCCATTTCCTTCTCCAGGTCACTTTACAGATGAGGAAACTGAGGCAAACAGGGTTAAATGACTTGCCCAGGGCCACACAGGTAGTAAGTGCCTGAAGGCAGATTTGAACTCAGGAAGATATCTTCCTGATTCCAGGCCCAGCACTCTATCCACTGCTCTATGAATAAGGAATACCTGAGTCCAAATAGTACCTCATATACTTACTAGCCGTGTGCCCTTGGTCAAGTACTTTAATGTGCTGTGCGTCAGTTTCTTTTTTTGTAAAGTGGGTAAGACTGGATGGCCTCTATGGTCTTTTCCATTTTTATGCTCCGTTCAACCATGAGCAAATCACTGGTTCTAGATAAAATGTTTCTAAACCTCCTCTAAATCCCCCCTTTACCAATAATTTTCAGTACCAGGGTGCCCCTTCCCAGAAACCACCATCCCCCCACTCTGTGCTTTGTATAGTATTTCCCCCATTAAAATGTCAGCTTCTGGAGGGCAAGGACCAACTTTGCTTTTTATATTTGTATCCCTGGGGTTTAGCTTGGTGTTTGTAACCCAACACCCTCCCTTGAATAAGTACTTTTTCATTCATGAGGAAATATGTTTTCAAATAAATGTGGATGGATTTTTTAAAAGTAAATGAATGATGATAGCTATTAACATTCTTCCTGCAAATCTTGTTTCCTTGTTTCAACTATTACTATGCACAGCGATAATGCAAAGATCAACTTCAGCTTTCACACCCAAACCTAGGAAGGATCTGTGAACGTTTTGATTGCTTAAGGAATTCCTTTCCTGAAAATTAATGACTCCATAGATAAATCCTAAAGAATGACCAGTGATTGGGATCATAGAATTATAGATTCAGAGCTTCAAGAGACCTGAGAGGCCGTAAGTTCCATTCCCTCATTTTACAGATGAGGAAACTGAGGCAAGTAGAGATGTGAGTAGACTTGCTCAGGGTCACACAGCTAGTAAATGTTTGAAGCCATTTTTGAATTCAGAACTTCCCAATGCCAGGCCCAGCACTCTAGCCAATAAAGTTTCTGGAATGACTGGTAGCTGCTACAATGGATCCCTTTAGAAAAACCTGCTTGGCATTAAAAGGAAGCCAAATTCGGAATAACTGAAAAACCAGTAATGGTCTCAAAGACCAGATAACAATACCTCTCCCTCCACTTGGCACAGAGATGAAGAACTGTAGGGGCAGAATGATAAAGATATTATGAGATATGGTCACTGCATTGGGTGGCTTTGCTAAACTGTCTTTGTTGTAAGGAGGGTTAGATTTTCAAGACTATGAGGTTGTGTTTCTGGTTTTGTTTTTTTTTAATCAGATCAGTGATTTCATTAGTGTAAGGAATTGTAGATAAGAAAAGTCCTCTGTGAATGTCTTGGAGAGTTGCCTAGGGCATGGAGAAGTGACCCTTGCTCAGGGTCACACAGCCAGGATGATAGAGGACTTAAACCCTGATTTCAAGATGTACTCACTATATAGGACACCACCCAGCCTCTTCAGGAGAGGTGTTTTCAGAAATGATCAATATGTAAAAACAAAGTCACTGATAAAGCTTTTTTTTTGGTTTTAAATAGTTGCTTAAAATGGAAACTCTTGAAAATACTCTGTAAATCCAAAAGGGCCAGCCAGGCCTCTGTGTCAGAGTGATTCTCCAGGGGGGAAGAGAAGTTCACTTGCTTCATATAAACCTTTTGCTTCTGAGGAAAGAAAGAGGAGGGCTCTCCACAGATCTGAGAAGAGGCTGAGATTCCAGCTCGGCAGGCCACAGCCCTCCCAGTGGGAAAGAGCCAAAGCTGGAACTATCCGGTGTGAGAGGGCAAGGCCTCCTTAATGAAATCGCAGCTCTCAAGGTGCCACCTCTCTCTATTACTCAGCTAGCACAGCTAGAGTTCATCTCAGCATCACATGACCCTGAGTTATTTTAAGACAGTATTAATGTTTAATGACTCATTTCCTAGTTTCCTGCTGCAAAAAAAGGAAAAGAAAAGGAAGAGAGAGAGAAGAAGAAGAAGAAGAAGAAAGAAGAAGAAGAAGAAGAAGAAGAAGAAGAGAGGAAGAAGAAGAGAAGAAGAAGAAGAAGAAGGAGGGAGGAAGGAAGGAAGGAAGGAAGGAAGGAAGGAAGGAAGGAAGGAAGGAAGGAAGGAAGGAAGGAAGGAAGGAAGGAAGGAAGGAAGGAGAAGAAAGAAATGGAAAAAGAAAGGAGGGGAGAAGAAAGGAGAGGAGAGAAGAAGGATTCCCTAGCACAGACTTTCCCATCTCAACCTCTGCATAATGCTGACACCAAATGTGAGGGGGCTTATTTGGGTGTTTCAACATGTCATCTGTATCCCTCCAGCTTCTCACTCTGATTTGTCCACATCTCTACAGCAGCCTTAATGCTCTGAGTATACAGATCACCCCAGTGCCTCTGCTAAGGATTTCATAGTTGATAAGGCCCCACCTTACCACTTGCCCCAATCACTTTTTCACATTTCACTTTTGTACCAAAAACAGTTGTGAGATGCAGATTCATAAATAGCAAGTAGGCAAATGGGGTAGTCAGTAGGATTTCTTCTACATATCTCACCTCAGGGTCCTCCAATGGTCAGGATTTCTGGGTCTTGAAACCAGCCCAAAGTGGCCTTCCATTCCTGTTGGACTTTCCTTTCCTGGCATGATTGTACCTGTTCCCAAAGTGCCTCTTCACCCCTTCCTCTCATCAAAACAATTCCTAGTTAAGACTTTAATTAGAATCAGATCATGTAGCATCCGTACCCAGTTCTCAAATTCTCTTTGCTCTCCACTCTGCCTAATCTAATTCTCCAGCTGCCCTGTGCACTTTTCTTTTTCTAACCAATATTCTGCCTTACACCTGAGAGCTATTGCCTAATCAGAGGAAGAACAACAGGGAACTTCCCCAGGAGAAAACTTCTTCACCAACGCTGATCAGCTCCTTCTCAGCAGTTGAGTATCTTAGAGAATCCCTAGTGGTGGTGACTTGCCCACTGTGTATCAGAGATAAGACATGAACCCAGCCCAGAGGCCAGCTCTCTATATTCTACCTCACACTTCCTCTCAATCAGAGGGAAACCAATAAAATATCTCTGGCTAAAAAACAAAAACAAAACAACAGGTCAGTTCTAAAATTCACATTTCCCCTGAGGAGAATAGATAAGGAAAAGAAAGGTGGAAGGAAGAGAGAGGCACACTGAGTTTATGGTAAGGAAAGGAGGGGGTCACTGCACCCCGAAAGGGAGATGTTGGGCTTTGAATCCCTGGCCATCAGATTCTTTTAAAAACTTCCTGACAAATCCATATAGACCTATCTGTAGCTGAAAACATCTCTTACAACTTTTTCAGGAAAGCATGAGAGGTCTAGTGTGAGACAAATAGAATTAACTAGGTAAGCACAGGTACATCCTGAAAGAAAATGGCCACAGGAAATCTGCTGTCCAAATAACTGATGGTATACGTCTTCAGGGAAAGTGGTCGGACATGGACCAATCCTCCTGTCGGTGGCTGTACTCGTCAAGAGAATTGGAGTAGGTGCCAAGGACCCCTCCCCACCACCATTCAGTTTCAACCCAATGGAACATGGGAACTCCAGACCTCGTAAACTCACAGGATTGCCCCAAAGTCTGGACACATTCATCTCAGAACAGATAGTCATTTGCCTGAGATCAGGAAAGGGCAGACATAAAAAGAGGCAGCCCAAACCCAGGCTTAGGCCTGCCTAGGCTGGAGGTGTACCTTAGATGACATGTCTTCATGGAGTCGTGTGGAGGCCAGAGTGGGTGGGTGTCAGGGCAACCTGCTCCTTCTCCCACCTCTTCTCTAGAAGCAGCTTAAAATAAACTGATGTAATTTGTAGCCAGAAAGGAAGAGACACGCTCCCTTCAATAGACCTACTGAGTCATCAGCTCTCTAAGTTCCATGGCCAATAAAGGGACTTTGCATCATCTCAAAGTGCAGGCCCTTTCATAGCACACAGCCAGAAACAGGTCCCACAGCGGCTCTGAACCTGCCCCATAGGATTGCCCACCAAACGTTATCTCACTTGATCCTAATGATAATCCATGCTACAGGCAGTATGGTCATTTCCATTTTGCAGACAGAAATAGTCTCAGAAAATTTAACAGCCCTGCCCACAGTCACACAAGTAATAACCTAAGGAGGTAACATTAGAACCTAGGCCTTCCAGGCTCCAAGTTCAGTCCCCTTTCCTCTCTTCACTGCTCTTTCTCACTTAGGAAAATGGGTAAGAGAAATGAAGTTAGATGAGCCAGATGATTTATATATAAAGTCAGCAAGTAAAAGGGCCTGAATCTGAGGAGCTCAGATTCCCAACATTCAGCATGGCCCTCTGGCTTCTCATCAAGTCCCAACTGACCATGTGTGAGAGAACTCATTTGTCCTTCATTCTCAAAGAGGACCATGACATCAGGAAGAAGATGTCGTGATTTTCAAATTAATTGGATTTAAGTGAGGGGAAGGGCTGTGAAAAGTCACCAGCCTCACTTTTCTCCTCTGGCGCCATCTGCCTCCAGTGGCAAGATATAGATCAGAATGACTGGAGCGGCCCAGGAGAACTGAAAGATTATGTGTAGAGGACCAACCAAAGTGGAAGAGATTTAACAGCAGCAGGTTCACATTTAAGTAAATTAAACATAAAACAAACCAAAGCACACAGTGGGCCTTAGTCACCCATGAGTCCTGTCTGGTTCCCAGTGACGTTGACTAAACCTATGCATAGGAGAAATGATTGTGGCAGTTTGATGAAGGGTAAGGGGGCATCGGAACTGTTACGTGCAAGGTCACTCCTCATTGGTAAGAGCTGGGGTAAATCACTTCACGTGTTTGGACCTGACTTTCCTCATCTTTAAAATGAAGGAGTGGGCCTTGTGACTTCTATGGTCTAGATCTCTGATCCCATGACCCTAAGTCTTCCTCACCAAATTCAGTCCTTACAACTGAGTCAGCTCAGCTTTGCAGTGAATAAAGCTGTGGGCTTGCAATTGGGAAGATCTGATTTCAAATCTGACCTCGGACTTTTCATAGTTGTGTGACCTTGGTTAGGCAAGTCACTTAACCTTTTTTCCCCCTCAGTTTCCTTAACTGTAAAATTGGAATAATAATAGTGCATGCCTCTTAGGATTGTTGTGAGGATCAAGTGAGAATATGGTAAAAAACACAGCACAGCACCTAGTGCACTGTAGTGCTATATTAGCTATTATTTTTTAATCCACATACTATTTGACCCATTTATTAGCATAGACAAGCCCTACTTGATATTTTGTGCTTCACTGGCATCCATAACACCACATACTCAAGGTTAAAAAAGAGAAGGAAGACATGATGGGCCAGCACACAGAGGATCAGTTTTATTAGTTACCCAAATGACACCCTGGCAGACTCAGCATTCGATATTTGAGAACAGAAGCAATCCTTGGGAGGAGGGCTGTGGCTCTTCTGACCTGATGAGGCCCCCACCTCAGTCAGGCTGCCTTTAAGTTTAGGGGATGAGACTCACTGTGGGAGCCATAGGTAGGCACGGGGAAGCCATCCACTGACTACAACTGCTCTTGGGTCCAATTTGGCATCCAATATCCTTGATTTCTGTATCCTTTGTTGATTCTCAATAAAGGTAAAATTAGCACTCCTGTCTCAGAGTATTCATACTTAGCTAAATCAAGACCTGGGGGCCTCCAAGGGCTAATTCAGAGAGTAATAGGAAATCAGACTAGAAATGTCATATGGGAGTCATATGGTTAGAGGGCTTTAAATATCTGAATGAGAAGTCTGTTATTTATCCTAGAGGCAATAATTATCCATCCTGGGATGCTTACCTGCTAGCACTTAGAGTATAACCCTTTCCAGAAGCATTGGCATTCCCGGGAAGGATTCTCCAAGAACAAAATTCTTTAAGATTCAAAGAAATGCATCTCAAATAATGCATTAACAAATGGTAAGATTGGGAGAATTGAGTCTCTGCCTGTCTCTTCAAGTCATACTAGGGAGGCAGGTTATAGATCATTGGACCACATATTTAGAAAGTAAAGGGACCTTAGAGGTCACCATTTGCAGTCCCCTCACTTTATAGGTGAAGAAATCGAGGCTGAGAGAGATTAAATGCCTTTGGGGTCGCACTATTATTAAGTATCTGAAATAATTTGAATTCAGATCTTCCTAGCCTCAGTTAAATGAATGCTAAAACAGCAAAGGGGCCTTTTTTTTTTGCTATGTTACAGTTAAGTCAAGTCTACTTAATTAGCATTTTTACTAAATGCCAGGTACTGTGCTAAATATTGAGGATACAAAGAAAGGCAAAAACAGTCTATGTTCTATAGGTACTTAAATCTAATGGGGGAGAAACATTCACACAACTATGTGAAAGCAAGATATACACAGGATAAATGGAAACTAATCTCAGGGGAAAGGCATTAGCATTAATGAGGAATTAGGAAAAAAATCTTATAGAATGTGGGATTTTAACTGAGACTTGAAAGAAGCCAGGAAGCCAGAAGAAAGGAACAAGAGTTGGGAGATGGAGTGCCGGACATGAAGACTAACAAGAAGGCTGCTGTTGCTAGATCATAGGATATTTTGAGAGAAGTAAAATATAAGAAAGAAAGAAAACGTAAGAAAAGGGGAAGCTACGTGGTACAGTGGATAGAGTGCCAGGCCTGGAGCCAAGAAGACCTCAGTTCATCAAATCTAGTCGCAGACACTCACTAGCTATACGACCATGGGCAAGTCATTTAACCCTGTTTGCCTCAATTTCCTCATCTGTAAAATGGAGAAGGAATTGGCAAACCATTCCAGTATCTTTACTAAGAAAACTCAAAAATAGGGTCATGGATCATCAGACAGGACTGAAACGACTCAACAACAAAAACAACTCTTTAAGGTACGAAATATAAGAAAATTGGAAGGGGCCAAGATATGAAGCGTTCAAAAGTGAAACAAAGGTCATAATATTTGAACCTGGAGGTAACGGGGATAACAGGAAGCCACTAGAATTTGCTGAATGGGAGGTGACATAATCATACTTGAACTTTAGGAAGATCTGTTCAAGTAGGAATGGATGGGGTGGGGGAGGGGGTAAGGAGCCACGAGGTAGGGAGATGAATCAGAAGGCTATTGCAGTAGTCCAGGAATGAGGTAATGAGGGCCTACACCAGGGTGTTGAAAATATCAGGAGAAAAGGAGGCATAAACCAGAGATGGTGCACAAGTAGAATCAGCTGGTTTGGGCAAAAGATTGGCTATGGGCATGAGAGGGAGTTAAGGATGAAACCTAGGCTGCCAGCCTGGAAAACTAGGAGGTAGGATTTGGGGGGAAATATGAGTTTGGTTTTGGACATGTTGAATTTAATGTGTCTAAGGAAACGTAGGTCTAGATGTTCAATAGGCAGTAGATGTGAAAATGGAAGGTGAGAGAGAGGTTAGGGCTGAGACAAATAGACCTGAGAATCATCAGCACAGAGATAATTGAATCAATGGGACGAATGATATCACAAAGCAAAACAGTGTAGAGGAAGAAGAAAAGAGGGTTCCAGATGGGGAGTGAAGACAGGGAGGGGAGCAAGCATTTCTTAAGAGTCTACAATGTGCTAGGTACTGTGCTAAATGCTTTGCAAATAGTCTCTCATTGAATCCTTACAACAACCCTGTGAGGAAGATGCTACTATATTCTCATTTTACAGATGAGGAAACTGAGGTATGCAAAGGTTAAGTGATTGGGCAGAGTCAAGAGTTACTGTGTGAGGCCAGGTTTAAACTCATCTTCTTGGCTCCAGGGCCAATGTTCTATTCACTGTGCCATTTAGGTACCTTGGGAGTCACCAAAAGTTAGTGGAAACAACCTGGATGAAGGCCCAGCAAAGGAGACTGAGAAGGAACAATCAGACAGGTAGGAGGAGGACCAGGAGTGAGCTTTGTCATGAAACCCAAGAGAGAAGAGAGTGGCCAGGAGAAGAGGTGCTTGGCAGTGTCAAAGGCTCCAAGGGAGGTCAAAAAGTATGAAGCGTGAGAAAAGGACATTGGATTTGGCAATGAAGAAATTGTTGGCAACTTTGGATATTTGAATGATGAGAAAAATCTGAGGAAGGCCAAGGCTGCTGCTAAAGTCAATGCAATGGTGTTTTATGGAAAATGGCAAGAAGATGAAATAAACATTCTTGTTTTGTGTCTATTTTCTCTATCACAGAGAATGGTCTTCAGAAGAGGAAGGATAGAACAGAAAGAGTAACAGAGAGTAGAGCCCAGTTTGAGCAAGATAGCAATGAGCTGTCCAACTTCCCTCCATGCATTCAAATCACCAGCTCCAAAATGCATTTCAGGGTAACAAAGGGCCCTGTGTCCCAGGTATTATTTTCTTTGGAAATAAAATCCATAATAGGTGAAAATATTCCATGAGAAGAGAAAAAAAATCAGATATCAAAAAGAAGAGCAAAATTGATTCTTCCAACTACAAGCCAATGAATTTAATTTCTATAGTGTGCAAAATTCTATTGAAGAAATGATTTATTCAAGGCACTCAAAGCCTTTAACAAGCCAGATTCCTCCTACCTTTCCAGTTTTCTTACACCTTACTCTTGCCACCACCTCTGTGATTGATTCCTCAAAAATAACTCTCCATCCCCTACTCTGGGCATTTTCACTGGCTGCCCCCATCCCTAGCATGTTCTCCCTTCTTATTTCTGCCTTCTGCTTTCCCTGGTTTCCTCCAAGGCCCTTCTGCAAGAAGCCTTTCCTGATTC